>NC_091461.1:26771896-26811896 GCF_027789765.1 Dendropsophus ebraccatus
GGAAAAACATGGATACAGCCATATCTGCATCTTCTTTAGCCGCCAGTATCCAAATGCCAAACAGTCAGACTCAAGCGTGCTTCAAGTTGCGCTTACCACTAGTTTGTGGTCATTTTAGTGGTCATTTTCTTCCCTGATGTTATTGCTATGGTCAATCACCTGGACATCCATGGCCACCTAGAACTACGTATAAGGATAAGTTTAGACCAGGCTTTTAGGGAAGGAAATCTTCTTATAATCAACGTCTGGTTATCAATCGCTCATAACTTTTTTTTTCCTAAGCACTGTCTTCAACAGTTGTCTTGTTTTTTTTATCCCCTTCTCCTTCTATTTGATTGATGTTTCCGTGCGAGCTGTCATTAGTTAAATTAATTTGCCTTCAAAAGACAGTAGAATAGGGTCCACAAAGACAAATCTTCGGAGACCATAAAAATAGACTATAATTTAGAAGAAATTCCAATGTGTTCTTTTCTCCTGTCATCACTGCAGAGAAACACTTTAATTTGATACAAATTTCTCTAGAGAAACTTTAAATTAACTTTAGATTTAGCTGTGTTTGAGGGATGGCAAGCGAAAGTTAACAAATAAAAGACACTGTTTGCTGACTCTACAGTTTCTAGGTTCCCGCTTGTATAAGTTCTTTTTATTTTCACTCAGGCTAAATAAATGCCAATATTCACCTCTAAAGAGTCATCAGAAAGTTATTCCCTGAGGATATAAAAAAAGATACTCCTCTCATCTTCCATCCAAACAGTGTCACACAAACTTAAAAGACTTTGTAAATGTGATAAAGAAGGAATATCTGCCTATGCGGATTTCACATCTCCTTCGCTAGGTGAGAGGTCTTCTCTTAAAATGGCAATAGGCATGTATATTTAAATAGGTCAGGCATAAAAGCAGCCAATATGCAAACAGACTTTCCTTTGCATATATTACCTATACAGTAACCAACAATACAATTCACAGCTCCTGGTTCTCTATTAATGAGCGTTCATTAATTTCCCTGTCAAAATAGTGCAAAATATGAGAATTGTGAGCGCCGTAATCTACTGTGACAGCGATGAAGCTGTAATTACTGCAAGTGATGCAATGGAGGTCAGGTGAGAGAGTAATATATAGGACACCTTTCTATGCCGGAGTTAACTAATATAATTTAGATCTATCTACAACAGAAAATAGATTAACCCCTGAAGGACACGAGCATAGACGCTAAAGAAGAAAAACCAGCATGTGATCTAATATGTGCTAGCATTATCTTGAAAAATTGCTACATTATAATACATAGAGGTCAAGGATACATATGCAGGTAATAGATACGGTCATTGGTCTCGCGTATGGCTACAGATATAGCAAAAATAACAAGCATGGTGATATCACTATAGAATTATCTATATTATAGACCACAAGCCCAGAAAAAGGTGGAAAAAGTATAATTAAGTTTACTCATCAAAAGTAGAATACGCTGCTATATCCAATAGAAAAGTAGTTGGCACACATGTTCCATACTCCAGAAAGAAAGTGTACTCTGGATCTCCATTCTTGCCATTGGTGGGGGTTTTAGGAGTCTGACCGTCCCTTCACCCCCCATGGGGATAGGTGTTAAAAAGAGATGAGCAAATCTCAGGAACACTCGGGTCTGTCCAAACCTGAATGTGATCGATCGATATTCGAATGCTGCATGTTTGGGTTCAGAGAGACTCAAGTGTGCTTGAGATTCACTCATCTCTTGTAATAAATGTTGATCATGGGTCATCCTCTTCATATCCAAAAGTTGAAAAATTCAGGCTTGTGTCTGGTAAAAAATTAAAGCTATAAATATACAATTATCTACAGGTGGGACAACCCTTATAAACATAGTCCATAGAAGTCAATGCGTTCATGAATTGTCAAGAAGAAGGAATGTTCACTAAAGTGGCACCAGGTCATCATTCTCTTAATACCGGGTGGACCCCCAGGGATAACATATCTATCTAAATAGCCAACCAGTAATCACAAAGGATCAAAGAAGCATAGATTAGATTCCATACCTAATAACTATCAAGGAGCCACCACTCGTACAACTGGAAGTGAAGAATAGACCCACCCAAAAAAAAGGAAAAAAAATTCTCAACGATTTTGGTTTTCCAATCAATGATTCTATCAGAGAACCCTACAGTCCCACCAGTCCGGAATCTGAAAACAACAAACTATGGATATAGCTTTTAACCACAAAAGTATAAACCGGTTATAAAGTAGTAAAGTCAGTAGAAAGCGGCAATCATTTGAAGCTACGGCTCTCTACTTTGGCCATTTTTTTTTCCGTGTTTTTACTCCACGGCGTCCAATTCATCTTCCATTACAACGACTAATAACCCAATAAGCTGGCGGAGGTGGAACGTCCATGGCGCTTCCATTTCGCTGCACTGTACTACACAGTTTACAAAGGCTTTGCTATGTTAAAAATACTTGTATTTTAGTTCTAATTGCCCGGCTTTTGACTCACGCAACATTTCTTTGTGTTGAAAGCAACACGGTGATTTATCCTCATTATTGTGTAAATAGGTTTCGGCAGTTCTCAGTAAATAAAACAAAGACTGACAGGAGGAGAAGAGGGAATTTGCTTTCCTACCAATTAGAGTAGCCTCAGGCAGTACTTTTAAGAGGAGATAAATCCTGCAAATCGCTAAAATGATCCTGTCACATGCACCAAATATTAAAATCTCACAGCGGCGCACTTCATACAGTTTGCTTTAGTTTAATGAGTCGGGGTGGGCTTCGTCATGAGGCTTGCGTCTCACAGTTGGGGACCGTTGATTGACAGCTGAGATCTTGCCCAACTGCAGCTTCCTAACCAGTAGGACCAGATGGAAAAATCACAATTCATGTTTAATATGCAGGATTTTTTTTTTCTGCTAAGCAAAATTCCCAAACTGTCTCTTCGGCTCCTATGTGTAAAATTCCTTGCCACAAAACAGAGCAGAATTTTACTCAGGTAACCCCCGCGGCTGTGTTCTCCATAGTGTCAGCAAGTTGTTTCAAGATTAATTCGATACGAGGAAACAGAAAATCAACACTCGTAATAAACAAAGAGAATAGGCAGTAGGGTAATGGCGCGAAGCAATGGATTCTCGAAGGATGGGGTGGCTCTAAAGGTTTCCAAAAAGTCACAGGAACCGTCTCCTACATTGGTTCAACATACATTTAGGGTATATTACATTAGTTTTTATGGGAATTTTTTTCAATTATTCCAAGGGTAACATGATGTTACCTTTGTAGTAACCAAAGGACACCACAATGTTGCCTTTTAAAAAACTTAATCGGCAAATCTTCGATTTGTTGCACAGTATTAGAAGGACATGGCAATTATTTAAAAAAAAACAAAAAAACAATGGCATGTGATTACTATTAGTACAATGAACTGCATGGGCTGAGCTGCAATACCAATGACAACCTTGGACACTTAAGGCACTGTTTCCACAAAAGGCCACCATAAACAGATGGTTGGACTACTGATCTTAATGGTACTCATCAGCTATCTTATGTGAATGGCATGTATAGCGACAAATGAAACCTTGTGCATGTTAACTTTTAATGGCTGATCCCTATGTTTGCCCTAGAGATAAGCCACCACCAGAAGTGTCTGGCAGTGGCTTTCTCCCCTCTCCCTACTGAAAACATGTGCCTGCTAGGCCAAACCAAGTGTACATCTATTTGGCCAGGCCAGGAGGAATGGCTGTTGGCCAAACAGCTGTTAAAGGTGTATGGGCACCTTAGCTGGACTAGCAATAGTAATATTTATTTATTGGGGCTACGATATCCATAAGGAAAGGCTTTAGAGGTATCCCTTCCCACTTCATGGGGGATCTATTCTTTGCTTGTTGGCAATGGATCCCTCTAGTTATAGTAAGAGTTGAGCCTAATATGACATTGGCGAGCACAGTCCCGAGACCCATGCCAGAATTCATAGAAGTGTTCTGGAATTCACAACTGGAACTTGAACTGTTCCTTTAAGTGAATGCCATAATGAGCTTGTAATCATAAACCAACTCCGAGTGCAGCTGCGAGTCCTTTTATTGTGTAGGCTTAACGTATCCGATTTTCAACAATTACCTTTTCTTCTTCGCAGCCACAGACAACTTTTTACACAGTGACATTTATACTTCATATATGGAGCAATGATCGCTGCCTTGTTACTGCATTTTTGTTCTATGCTTTATGAGGGTGGAACTTAATGTGTGACAGGAACCCAAGTAACCCGAGACCCGAGGTCAGTCATGTATTAAAACAAAACAAGACACACATGGCTTCTGCAAGGCAAGAAATCATGCAAGAATGAGAGTCTTAGACAGAGCAAGAGGAAAAAAAGTCTACCTAACAGCTGCAATTATAGCGCTGGTTATATGAGTCAATCCATTACTGCACATGGGCCTGACAAATTACCATAAATGCCAAAGTAGAACAACAGTGAAGTAATTTAGCCTCGTACCGGACAGTTTGAAAGTTACTGTACATAGATTTATTGGCCGGCACCTAATTTATTCTGAAATTGTTGCAATATATCTTCATACATAAGGTAGCATTTAAAATGTTATACAGCTTAACCAATGTGGTTTTCTGAAAGTCAATAATCAAAAGGGCCTTTAGACCGTGTTTGCTGAGAAAATATTTACTGTGCAAGTCCTGTTATCCTAAATTGTTGAATTAATAATATACTTAATTGCCGCCTTGTTTCATTTACGAGAGACATCGGCTCTACCGCCGCATTGACAGGACTTTGTTTGGATTTTAACATAGTGCACGCTATTTTCTAATTTTTTTATATTGCCAGGGTATAGCATTAGTTGAGGCTTGTGCGGTAATCAGGGTGATATCATAAAACGGGGTGAATAAACAATGCAGTAAAACTAAACTGTAATTTGGAAACAGGTTATTCGCAATTTTCACTCATCAACCATTTCACCAAAAAGTTTACACAACTTTATTACTACTGAATGGGATCTAGAAGCTACTTACTCCAGCGGTACAACGAAGGTGCTGAACACAAACCGGACTATTAGATAGATGTTACGACTAGAGATGAGTGCTTTGCTTCCTTCCTATCTTTATTCCGCTGAACGGGCTGCGAGAAACTGGGAGACATTTCCCAGGAGAGGTTCCATCTTTTCCCAGCACTTGGGGAGGAGCGGCATGGAGCGGAGCAGACTGCAAAGCCCACAGCCCAATGAGCGGAATACAGATAGGAACAAAGAAAAACAGCACTCCTAGTGGTAAACAAAGGTACTACTGTAAAGGGGTTGACATTAATGAGCGCACCTAGCATTCGGACATATCAGTAATATTTCCCTATAAGTGTTTGACCCATTAACTGCTTCGAAATATAACAAGGGGAAGAATCCCCTCCAAAAAAAGAAGACTCATCAGTAGACAGCTGTTTTTGGGTTCTTGTCCCTTGTCAGTGTAAAGCAGGGTGGTAGGTGAGAAGCCTTTGACATGCAATTGAGGGGTTAGTAAGGAGATCATCAAACTGGAGTCTTACATCTCTGTGTAAAGGACGTTCCATATCAATAGTATGCTTTTATGGCTAGAGTTAGGCCACAGAGGTACTAACTAGAGATGAGCGAAATTTGAGTATGTTGGGTTTGTCTCAACTCGAATCCTGAGCATTTCATTACCCGTGGCCGAAGAGGTTGGATGCAGCTCCAAAGCTGCCTGGAAAACATGGATACAGCCATAGACCTATTGCTATATCCATGTTTTCCAGGACTCCCTAGGGCTGCATCCAACTACTTCAGTTATGAAATCCCGAGAGTTCCGGTTTAGACAAACCAGAACTCACTCTAAGTTTGTTCATCTCTAGCACCAGTAGTACCAACATTATTTTTTTGTGGGGTTCTAAATGCACAGCAGATATAACTAAGTAGCAGTTCTTTCTTTTTGTGGAGACTACCAGATGACATAGTCAAATGGATCCATTTTCAAATGGACCTCAACAAATCTTGAATAATTCCATTGATTCCATTGATCAGGTTCCAGTCAGGATTCCAATATTTTTGATAACGACACCATCATTGTAGACTATATCATTCCATACTCCCAAAAACACTAGAAACACCAAAGTAAATCTGGTCATTCAAATGTTTACTTAATGAACATAATTTAGTAGGAACAACCATACATTGTAAGACATTTCTTGTTAATTTGCTTCCAGCAGATCATTGGCCGTCCCACCACAAACAGATGTTGGGCTGAACTGACCATAAAAAATTCTAAATTTCCTGATTTTACACTTCTACCTATTTTCTTTATTGATTATTCAATGGCAAGTTAGGTCCAGATGGTTTATAGCATCACTTGTGCCTGGTCTAAGGGGGGATCAATACAAGCGTCATGTGGTTGTCTAGCAAGTTCCATACTCATTTACCAGAAGGCCAGATAACAATCGGATCAATGTCAACAGATGACCACTCATCATTATAATTCAGGGGCCTACAAATTGGGATGTCAGAAGAGCTGTAAGGTATGAGGAATACTCTTGTAAAGAACAAACCCCAACCAACTTCATTGGAAGCCATAAAAATATATATATTTTTTTGCTTAGAGGAACTTGACCTGAACCTAGGTTTGGTTTTCCTGAATTCATGCTCCGACTTATTCCAGCTATGACGCCAAGTCGTAGCTGCCAACTGGTTTCTCGCTTTCTCTACAAAAATCATTCAAGTGTATGGTCGGGTGCATGACTTTCTATTCGAGGAAAGGCTCCATATAGCACAAAGATTTATTGAATATGTCTCATCCCATAGTAGATCAGGGCCTGATGGTTGACTTGTATGCACATATACCCATTAAGTTTCTATTAATTAGGTCCACTAAGTATGGGAGATAGCTTTACTATTCACAGCTCCCTGGCAATGTCTGAGCGATAAAATAATTTGAAATGAAAGATTCTCCATTCCTGAATAGACTTAGCCATACAACATATCAGAATATAAACCAGCCATAGAATATATAAGCAATTCCCTGCCAAATACAAGCAGCATTTCCCCAGATTATAATTTACACTGTATTAACTGTCAGGAGTACTTTTGAGAAATATAGATAACAATTCAGCAGCAATCGATAGGGAGTGACAGCTGATTTTAAAGCTTAATACAAGACAAGGAAGAAAATGACCAGGGTATCAACTCTGGAGGAATAAATTTGTTTTGTATTTGATTTTTGTGTTAAATTTATTACAGACTGGAATGGCTTTCCTTGTGCAATAGGAGAAACAAGATTGTATCGTTGTAACATCTGTCTCCTGCAGTTTTCACAATGATACTTATTCTCAATAATACCCTTTATCAGAGCAGCAAATTATGGAAATAAACTGTCACCGGTTGGGTTCTAGATGTAGGAGCATTGGCACGCTAGGGCTTGGCTATGGCAATACGACAAAATATATGCCATTTATGACAGCCGGCTGACTTGTATATGACATCATTGAGCCTAGTCAACTGGAAATGTATTGTAAAATAAAGGTGGGCCAGCAATGGCCAGCCATACAGTCAGTGGTCTTGGTATTTGGAGGTTAGTTAAAAAGAGTGCAACTCAAGCATTGGATGCAGCGCTAGGGAATCAGCCTACGGCTGTACCCATGTTTTCTAGGGCCTCCTAAGGCTGCATCCAACTTCTTCAGCCACTGGTATTCAAATACTGTACAATCGGACTCAATCATTTGGCATTTGAATACCAATGGCTGAACAAGTTAGTTAGGGCCCTAGGGAGTCCTGGAAAACATGCGTACAGCCATAGGCTTACTCCCCAGGGCTGCATCCAACTTCTTTAGCCGCCAGTATTTAAATGCCAAACTATCCGACACAAGCATGCTCATGTTGCGCTCATCTTTAGAGGATAGTTATAGTTAAACAATTATAAATATATTTATATATTGTACTAGTCAGATTGGGAACAAAAAGTTTGGATACGCCACCGGAACCTTGCTATATGAAATTGGTTGTCTAAGCAGAGACATTGGTCAAATTACTCCAATATGAAATGTCCAATGGATGTTGATTGGTCTTTCTCACATCATAGTTGGTCCACTATAGGCTAAGGTCGACCATACAGTCACATGAGAAAGTTAGTGTCAATGGTCCTGGTGGTTGGAGGTTGTTGAAACTTGTGTAATTTAATAAAGTTATAAGAATACAATAAATATAAAAAGTATATTAGCAGCTTTGTTATGTAGCCAGATTGGAAACCACTATTTTTGATGTTCCACTAAAACCTTACTATCTGTAATCGGTTGTCCCATGAGAGATATTAATGATATCACTTAAATGGGGGATCAATGTCCAATGAGCGTTGCTTGGACTGATGCCTAAAACAGCATGAAATCTTCTTTCTTATTGTTTTTGCTTGGCTTTTGTCGGATGACATCATGGTTGGCCGATTGTAGGCAATGGTCAATCATACAGTTAACTAGAAAAAAAGCTTAATGAAACCAAGAGAACACATAGGGGCACATGTTTTCCTCTTGCCACTTTAGTGATCAATTTGGGTTATTAGCACCTTTCCCGATACACACGGTTAAATACGATAAGGCTTGTATGGTTTTTATGCACATTGACTACTGAGAAGCTAATTTAAAGCAAATGTACCATCAAGTTATTTACATGAATGGATCGGTGGCGGAGCGGGGATGCTGGTGCCGTGGACTTTTTTTGAACCGGCGCCAGTTCATTCCCAGGTACCGGGCCGTCATGAAGAACTAAGGGTAGACCCACCAGCCCCCGGTGTTCAGATACAATCAATGGAAAGAAGGGTGTTTCGTCACACTGGGGGCCAGTGGGCCCACCCCAGTGCTTCATGCTGGCGCAGGTGCCTGGGAATGGACCAGCGTTATTCAAAAAAAGGATCAAGGCACCGCCATCTTCGTGCCGATCAATTCATGTAAAAAATTTAAAGCGATGTGCCTGATTGGCTTAAATATCATTGTTTTGTATGGTCTTATATCATACAAAAATAAAGATATACATAAGAATTATCATTCTCTACAATCACCGCAAACAGTGTGTGAGTACAAGAAGCCTATCACACATCCCAGGCCATGTCAATATATCTAGAAATTCTAGCGCTGATCTTTATATAAAGAGATTTAAAAAAAAGAAAGTCGCCAGACACAACGCCAGTGATGAGGAAGAAGAAGAGAGTCCCCAGAGTTGGACTTTTAACACAGGTTTAATTGAGGGTTCTCATGGCTGGGAATAGAGCGCAACAGACCATTGCATTTCACAAACACAATGGAGTGACCAGAAATGAAATGCTGAAACTCTCCACAGTTCAAACTTATCCATACTTCTCACTTATGACATGATTGATTTTCCTTCAGAGTCCTCAAGTACAGGATTGTCTTCCTTTTTTTTTCTGTGTGGTAACAGCTAATGCATATAGCCTTGGCCTGTCTCCGAATGGCAGGAAACTGACATGTGAAAGAGCAACTGAAATGAATACGGATGAAATTTGAAAGTGCAATTTTCCATCTGTCAATCACCTCTTAAAGATGCGCGTTAAGTACCAATCAAAAACATCCTTGGTGAGGTCATCTTCATTTGCCCCTTTTACCAAGAAAGGCAATGACTGTCCACATCTACCTGGGTTTCAGTTTTTATCCTTCACTGTTTTGTTCTTCAGTCTATCTTTTTAAACGTTTTTAAGGAATTTTCCTTAATTTTTTTTTTTAAATTGTACAAGTAACAGTTAATTACAAGATTTAATTAAACAATATTTATGTTTGCTATTTATAAATACTTACAAATTTCGTACGCGTCATCATCGATCTATTTACTTGTATATCTGAACGCTTATTACTATTGGTTTATCTAATTAAAAGAATATATTTATTTTTTAATGATATTTTATAAAATGCGTATTAAAAAAAAAATCAAAAACAACTTATTCCTCTTGTTAGGACACAAACAGATAATTTCGCTCTCGCTTTCTTCCACTTGTAAAGGCCCATGGTATTTTTTGATATTAATAATGTATAGTCGCCAAAACTCATTCTGGCCAAAGCTTTTGAGATGCTTCAAAAATACAGCCAATTAAGGTTTATTTAATTATTAAGGTTGAATAAATAACAGCGAAACATGTTAAAAATCTTTCAGTTTCAGTCAATCATAATAAAAAATTAATGAGCCTGGATAGAGAGACATAAAAAAAAAACTGATAGGCTGCAATCTTGAATTATAAATTGATATTGATTTTTTCCTTTGCAATAACACTCTCAGGTAATCGTATGTTGCCACATGTAAAGTGCACTTTCCTGGGCTGAGACTAATATTAAGTATCAAATATATATGAGATGGAGGCATTTATGACACTTAAAATTTCACAAACAAAAAGGGAAAAAATACAATTTGCGGAATAATGGCAGCAGTGAAAACAGGATCCTAGGGCGTTTATGGGAGCAGAAAGGGATCCAACTGTGCCATGAATTCATAAGAAACACTAACCTTATTCTTCGCCTGCCATTTCTCCCCTGATATGTTACCTTGTTAGTATCGCAAAGAAAAACATAAATATTTTTTATTATTTCCAAGGCTCATCCTTGTCTTGCTTAATAGACAGGCCACATGGAGTTAAAGCCATATTATATAGCCTAGCACAGAAGTGATCATTCAAAACAACTAAAGCTCATATTTTATACTGCCAAGCTTTATTAATTCTAAGCCCCTAAGAAATAGTGAGGGGATTTTCCAGCCTTCTGTTTATTGAAGTAACAAGGAGACAAGTAAGACATTTCCCTAGGCTAGCTCAGATAAAGTGGACAATTACTATTGGCATTCTGAGTGTAAATATTTAACACTTCACTGCTAGTTTGCACCTAAATACCCATTAGATGGTGCTACAAGTCTGGACACTATTTCCCAATAGGGTTACCTTTGTCGTCTTTCGACTTTTTTTTTTTTTACCCGACCATGTTTATTGGATTACAGTTAACACGAGCCTTGTTCTAAATAGAAAGGAACAAGAGGTTCATTTAACTCATTTTTCTCTATATTAATGGCCCTACTAGGCACTTTTTGCATTTAACATCAGTCAATGTTGGAGGTGAAACCTGCTTAGAGGAAGCGTTAGTCTGCAAGGGGCCTTTAAGAGCTCAATATTAATACCAGTGTGTAATGAAAAAAAAAAGAAGAAAATATTTGTCTTAAAAGTGTCAACTGGGATGGGAAGAGGCCTCCAGTGTCACGTATTAACTAAAGAAAAAGAGCAAAAGTCATGGTAAGGGTTCTCGACCTCAACTTTCAGGTACTGGTAGGTCCACAGATGGTCCACCCTACCGGCTTATTATTATCAATTATGGATAGTCATCTAGTAGAATCCGCTTATAGTAATGATACGGATGACTAGCAGTGATCATAAGGAAATACTATATAGTGGTATATAATAATTCCTTTATTTATATAGCAACAACATATTCTACAGTGCAGTACAGAGATGTCATCTAAATTTAACCTATCAATATGTTTTTGGAGTACGGGAGGAACTGTACTACCCATGAGACACCAATGCAAAGACAAACTCAGCAAAGATGTTACCCTAAGTGGGGCTTGAACCCAGGGCCCCAGTGCTGCATATCAACACTGCTAACCACTAAGCCACCAATAAATTGGTTGGTGGAAACCAAACAAAGAGGATATATGTGTGCATGAGTATTTAGTATTGCACCATGGCACCCAAAAATGTAGGAACAATGTAACTGATATGCGACAAAGCTTTAGTAGCAACTAACCAATAGCAAATTTTAATCAGTTCATATGGTGGACCAGATTCTTTTTAGTTATTCTTTAATGGAGTTATTCTTTAATGGCATACGTGTGCATGAGTATTTAGCATCGCACCATACCGCCAAGAATCTTAATTATTAGGCTTTCCATACCCATGAAAACCCATTCTACTGGATATGACCTTAATAGATATGGCAAATAGCCAGGGATATTTTATTTCGCTTCTTTTATATGAACACTTATAGAGGATTCCTATCTAAACAGATGACATTGTGCAATACCAACAGCGGCCCTATAGTCTGTATATAACATAGATTGACAGGTAAACAGATGGCTATCCAGTTTCGAAGAATATCTTTTTCATGTCAAAACTACAAGCAATTTACAAGAGAGGTTCATTTCTCCGATGCAATTAGTCTGCAGATACACTATTGACTGTCTAATGCTTGTTTGTTCAACAGCTCTCACTGAGTTACTCGCTCGTCTACGTGACAAAGCACGAACAACGGGGAGCTCTTGATTTCTCGAGAGTGCTAGTACTCACTATCATCTCCCCTGTGCCCTCACTTCAGTGGTAGCCATAGACGGCGTTACAAAGAAGGATAATGTATAGCAAATACACAGATTATCTTTCTGTATTACAACAAATGCTGCAAAATCGAAGCGACTCAATTGAATTAACAAAGTTTACAGTGCAAAAGACGATGATACTCCATGATGAAAGAAGGTGGGGGGGGGGGGCAACACTCAGAAGAGGACAGGAAATGGTATTTAAAAAAATTCACAGAATTTTCTTACAATTTGTATATATCAAAGTGGATGGACAGGAATCCGTCTGATCAACCCGTGGAGACAACGAGCTTGAAAATTCATCTATGTGGCACAGGGTGTACTATGCAAATCTATGGCTGGCCATAGACATGGGATGTTGGACTGATCAATTGTTAGTGAAATTGTCCATATGGAAAAAATCAACACAGCCAATCAGATTTTCAGGAAAACATTAGTCTTCCACAGGCCACCATTGCTTGCAAGATGGTAGGTGCAATTCAGTCGATTTTGGCAATCCAATGTTTGTTGCCAGCTTTAGGCTAGCTATAAGTGATGAGACAAAGAAGGTATGCTATTCTTCTAAGACAACCACTGTAACCCTAAGGGGTTGCAAAGAGTTACTCCAGAAAGTCGGATTATCAAGTGTAATACACGATAAGCAATCCATTCTACAACCATGGTGTCAAAACTGTGCCCATCCAGCTGTTGCAAAACTACTATTCCCATCATGCCTAGACAACCAAAGCCAGAGCTTTGGCTGTCTTGTCTAGGCATGATGGGAATTGTAGCCTTGCAACAGCTGGATGGCCATAAGTTTGACGGTGGTTCTAGACTATCCATCACTTTTAGGCAACGACCATGTTCTTCGATAAGACAAGTTTTATAATATTGTAGCTGAATTTCCAAGAATGTTCGCCTGCTTGTGGATAACCTGGCTGCGCTTACACTTGTACTAACATATGTCCTGGAATCCGGCCTTGACACAAAAGTGTCAGCCACAATCTA
This sequence comes from Dendropsophus ebraccatus, assembly GCF_027789765.1. Lineage (NCBI taxonomy): Eukaryota > Metazoa > Chordata > Amphibia > Anura > Hylidae > Dendropsophus > Dendropsophus ebraccatus. The sequence continues at coordinate 26,785,204 of NC_091461.1, forward strand.
AAATAAAGCACCCCACCACTGAAGAAACGATAGACAATATAACGGGAAATGGGCCGAAGATGAATCGTTGGCCGTTTCAGATTATGGAAGTCATGGTCGTCCTGCCAATCCCCCCAGAAGGTGTTTTGTCAATGTACTAAAATTTTAAGTCTTCCATTCTTGGAAGTGTTAGTTTTGGGTTTTATCCATCCCTTAGCACTTTACACAGACTACCCTGTTTCCAAAACCCTTCAGTCTCAGAGGTGACCTTTGTACTCTGGAAACAATTACTCCTGGAGAGCCTGTCAATATCATTATTTTTACAAGAAATCAATACGCTTCACAAAGTTAATGGGGGGATTGAGGCAGCAGGCGTTTACCTCCTTACTGTCAGTGGTGCAGCGGCCTGTGCTTTGGCGTAGATGACAGATTCTCGTAGACACCGGGCAGACAGTAAGCAATGGCTGTAAACGAGGAATGGGCTGCAAGCATGCATGGAAAACCGTCAGCTCCTACAGTCAGCTGGAGTATATGCTCTAATGAGTCAAAGATGTCAGGAGCTTGTAGTGTCTGCTCCAGAAAACCCTGAGAAATATTCTAGCATGAAGAATAAATAAATCTAAAAAGCAGAAAGCAAAAGAATTTATTCCAACTCTGAGATGCAGCTGTAAACCTTCTGACTGATAAGGTCGGGAAAGGTCCTGTATCGGCTTCATGGACTTAGTAAGTACAAGAGTACTATCCATTTATTGCATTTTTATTGAAAGGACCTATGAATAAAGCGGAGCTGGCTTTGGCCCTGGGCCTGACCGATTGTGACATCACTAACAGGCTTGCTAAAGACTGGAGGTAAACCTAGCGAGTAATGAGTTACATGACAATAACACATTGCTACATCTGTACATGATTTCCACACACACGTAGCGGACTTCAGCCCATCATAGCGAGTATGAACTAAAATGCAACAACATGTTCCATTTCCGATACTGATAGTGATGTGGGCCACATGCTACAATAAAGACTATTGTATCTGGCATCTGATTCCGAAGCATCTCCTCTACCCTTAACAGGGTGGACCAAAGGTTACAATGAAATAGTATCAGGAACATATGCAGAATTTTCATATTGCCTTATATCAGCTGTTGTAAAACTACAATTCCCAGCATGCCATGACAGCAGCCTTCAGCTAAAAGGCTGTAGTCTTACAATAGCTGGAAAGCCATAACTTGAGGAGCACTGCTGTAAAACGTGGCCTAAGCTGCAATACCAGATGTGACCACTAGATAGGAATGGCGCTACTTCTGGGGGGGGGGGGGGGATTTAATCTATCATTTAACTCAGGGATGGGGAACCTTTGGCCCTCCAGATGTTGCAAAACTACGACTCCCATCATGCCTGGACAGCCAGTAAAGGGGCTAATTATAAGAAGGAGAAATAAATAATTACAACAAAAAAAATATTAAATATTAAATAATACTAAATCATATACATATATATTATTATTATTTATTTTATGCAAAAAAACTATAAAATAAAAATATTTACAAATAAATTCCAATATGTACAAGATACTTATATGCTTATATCTTATATCTTATACTTATATCTTAATGCACCTAACATCACATAATACACCAGCCCATGACCGGACTTTGTGTGTGTGCGTGTAGAGGACACATGGAATCTCCTGGCATGCCCTGACTTAAAATTTTTCCCATACTTAGTTTTAGCAACTCCCAGATGGCTGCTCACTGTTATTGGATGCCCTGTCGAGTCTAGCTGTGAACCATATGATCACACAGAAAACCATGTCTGTGTCCTTAGCATAAAGTGTGCTATTATTCTGCCTACCGCATGTAGCACTTGAGCTATCATCTATATGCATTCTTGTCAATGCCACAGTGAGAAAACCAGTCTGGTATTCACACATTCCCTGCCATACTCAAGAGCACAGATCTGCCTACTAGGGGGGGGCATTCACTGCCATGCATACATTTACAGCAGCCTAGACATAATGGAGGGGAGGGGGTCACGTATCAAAAATATTTTCTCAATTCTCTCTCGTTCTTGCAACATCTGCACGAGAATAACCCACACGTTACATGAAATCACGTCGGAAATTTACAGTTTTGTTGGTTACTTATATCCAATGTAGGGGGGGATGTTAACTGCATCGTGTGTGATTGTGACACGGTGGTGGTGGTGGAGGCGGCTATACATTCCACATTTGCCCCCCCCCCAAAAAAAAAAAAAAACTTAAGCCATAAATGATCCGACATATGGTGGCATTTTGGAGATACTAAGAAAATTGTTGAAGCTTCAGTCACTGCTATCAACAGTCTGGAATTTACACTAGTGTTTTACATCATTAGCCCCATCCTTCACAGCTTTCTGGGACCTTAATGCAAACCACATGCAGAACCAAGAATGCTTACATAGCCTTGTAAACAGCTGTTTTGTGATTGGCTACCACTTGATGGGAAATAGAAGTGCTCAATAGGGTGGGGGATGGGGGGCACAACTAAATGAATGTGAACTATATATATATATATATATATATATATATAGCGTTGGATGGATTTCCTGTGCATATATAAAAAGAAATACGTCGGTAATGTAGATATCATTACCGACGTGTTTCACTTTATTTCAGCACAGGAAATTTCTTGCAGAAATTTTGGCTAAAGTGACTGACTTTCACAATTATAAGGCCTTGCAGTTGGTATATATATATATATATATATATATATATATCCTAACAGAGAACACAGTGCCCTTCAGCCCTGTCCATGATGGAAATGTTAGTCCTATTTTATGTTAGGTTGCTCACTTTACTCTACATCAACCAGAATATATATATATATATTTTTTTTTTGCCCGTTCCCGACTGATTTCACAGTAGTGAATTCCATTTAGGAATTATCTGACACATTGGTTGCTATTCTTCTGACAACGGCGCTCAGTGGAAATATCAAGACGGCTGTTTTTTGACAAGCAGAAATATCAATATTTGAATAAATTGTAGGTTTTAAACTTCTCACTTCGATGCACCAACAGCAAAGAAATTTTTTTGCATTTTATTTTATTTTTATTTATTTTTTTATGTTTCCCTCCCATTTACTGGGTCTAATCCCCTGGAGCCTAAAGGGAGAATTCTGTGTGCAGTGTTTCATTACAAGAAAGCTGTACTGAGTGACATTTGAAGCGCACATCACAGTCGAACTGACGAAGTTTACTTCCTTCAAACAACAAATAGCGGCTTTGTATTATTTCCCCTTACTTGGGGGAGAGGGAAAAAAAAGCAAAAAAAAAAAAAAAGCAAAACGCATGATGTCTGAGGGAAGAAAAGAGGAAGAAAAAAAAAAGGCAAAATGTTGATTCACAAATTGACAGGCCAATCTTTAAACAAATGTGTTTCTTGGGGAGAAGTAGAGCTTTGTTGGAGCTGAGCATTTTTCTTGTGCCTGACAGAAACATTCCGAGGCTGATTAGGAAGAACTTGTTAGGGTTTTGTCTCAGACACTCTGACTCCACTTTTTAACAAGCATGCAAAGCAAGCGGCATAAAGATAACAAAACACTGTCGTAAGGATCCATGAGTGTTACATCTGTCAATCACAAGAGTGTTTTATATCAAAGGTAAATAAACAAACAGAATTATTAGGAGCTGAGTGGGAGGCCGGGAGGGGGGTAGGGGCAGGGGGGCTACTGAAGGCAATTGCACAACTAAAAATTTATTGTCATGGTATTTGATCAATATCGAAAGATTTCCTGCCATCACGGAAAAAAAAATTAGAAAATTCCAAAATGCTAACCCTCTTTTAATGGGTCCATAGGGAGACTTGTTAATAAGGGTACGTGCACACTACGGAATCGCGACAGAAAACCCAATGCAGATTCCGCAGCTTGCATCCGCTCGTGGACTCTGGCGGCCGTGCGCGTCTCCGCCCATGCCATAGACACCACTCTATGTCCAGGCGGATTCCGCGTTCCGCTGAAAGAACTGACAAGTCAATTCTTTCGGTAGACGGCGGAACTGGATTTTCTATCACTATTCCATAGTGTGCCGTAGAGTACCTTTACTCTTTAGTGCCAACATCTTAGCTCCATTAAGAGGACAAAACAGGGGTGTATTTAGGATTCATGGGGCCCAATAGCAAGAAACTGTATGGGGCCCCATGAATCCTGTATGGGTCCCCTCACACACGCTCTCATGACCCGGTGCAGTCCCACAGCGTTCGATTTTCCCAGGTCACGGCATATGAGTGGTAGCAGATGTGGGTGCTGAGAGCCGTAGATACAATGGAGACAGAGCACGCTTTCCCGGGGGCCTGGGTATGGGCCCTGTAGCAGTTGCGTGGTCTGCCTCCATGGTAGCTACACCACTGCCTCAATCAAAAAGATTTTATAGACTATAGGAATTGGTTTCTTCAAGTCTAAATAATCAGAATGTAGATGTTTCATTTCTATGTCGACTATCACCCATGAACCTTCAACAGTTGTCAGCTATTCGATTCAATTCTTCCATACACATGCACTCTCAGCTTGGTCGAGCATGCTCCTGATTGCCAAAAGAAAAATAATGAAAGCCAAAGGTCCAAAACTTGTATTTGGTGACCTCAAAAGCATAAGTCAGGAAGCCAAGCTGATAGTGAAGCCGCCATACATGTAAGATAACTTCTGACCAAATACTTATTCATGAACATGCTCACTCCATACATGCAATGAAGAAAGGGAAGGGAAACCCCAGCCACACACTTCTATGGCGGCTTTGGTACCAGAAAACAAAAGCCATTTCAGTTGGGGAGGAAGAATTATCGTTTGGTCTGTAATCACTTTTTTGAAATTTATAATTTTTTTCAAACATTTAAATTCTTAAAAACAGTTAAATAAAGGTTAAGCGTCAACAAAAAATCCCTCAATCTAGAGCCCTGCCTTTGGTTTAATGGTTTAATTGTGCTTCACAAATATGACAACTTGTAAGGTTTCTAAGAAGGTCTGCTTAATCAAAGCTTCTTCACAGGTCCTGTTATCTTAATCTTCTGTACAGGAAGCCATAAAACAGAAGCCTTTGTCTTCCCTGTTGTAATGATTTCCACCCTGCTGGCTGTTGGTGTGTGGTAATTCCAATTATTATTGATCATCTGACCTGTGCTAAATATGGGTTGTCTTCTGTAAATCATGGTGATATATACACATTGTAGCACATGTGGCTTCTCGAGAAGATAGCTAATGTCAATATTTGGATGCCATTGACGGACATGTAATAGAACGTGTGCTCCTACATCTTACTTGCTTGTCTAGATAGGGTGATAATCCTGATGTTGCTCACATCAATTTTAATGCTGAGAACTATAAGCTTTAGGTGTTAGGTGGCATACCAATGAAAATCAGAAAAATTAAAATTAAAAAAGAAAAAAAAAAAGAAAAAAAAGAGAGAGAAAGTGCTGGCTCTTTGGTACCACCAGAGCTACTTTGCGCATCCCCTTTTCCCGAATTCCAGAGAATAAATACACCTTTTGACACTCTCTTTAAAGAGAAACATTACCCCCAGGGGTGTAGCTCAAATTCATGGGGCTCCTCAGCAAGAAACTGTACAGGGGCCTCATAAATCCTGTACAACCCCCCTAGCACTCACATGACCCAGCACAGTCCTATGGCGTTTCATTCTCCTAAATCCCTGGCACACGAGTGACATCACTGGTACATGGGGAGCTGGGATAACGAATGCCAAGGGATTGTGCCAGGTCATGTGTGAATGTGCATGGTCGGAAGGGCTCTTGTGGCTGGAGGGGCAGCGCTGCCACAAAAGAGACTGGCAGGGCAGGGAGCTCCATGCCTGTCGTGGCGGATGTGGGTGCTCCATGGTAGCCATTGCTACCAGTTGTGTGGTTTGCCTCTACGGTCCAAAAAACTACCAAAATATCAAAAATAAATGGTCAGGGCAATAATTATTTGTTCTTTTTTATGTTTTCTACACCTGGAAGTGATCGACCTAAAAAAGAGATGGAGACCCTTCTGCCCTCCAGCTGTTGCAAAACTACAATCCCAATCATGCCTGGAAAGCTAAAGCTTTGGCTGCTTTATTATTATTTAATATTTTATTAAGCTTTGCTTTGGCTGCCCAGGCATGATGGGAATTGTGGTTTTGCAACAGCTAGAGTGCCAATGGTTTCCCATTCCTGTTTTCGCCTGTAGACGACTTTAATTGATTCCATTAGTTACCTGATTCATCTTCAAATAAAAAATAAAGAAATAGAATTTTAAATAAACACTTTCATATTAGAATTCGAATTTTTACATCCACAAAGCCAAAGCTACGCATCACTGTACTGCGGCGCCCTCCTTCCACTTTAACAATTTAGTAAATACATACAACAATTAGTATTATTTCCAGCATGCAGCTATAATTTACATGAAAAAGAAGTTCCATTAAATCAATACAACTTTTTCTCCCGGGATAATTAGGTCGCTTGCATACCCAACCACTCTCCCACTCACCTATCACCAAGTCAAACAGAGTCAGCTTGATTTTTTTTCCCTCTCTTGCCTATTCCAGTATGCTCAGTGTACCAATAACGCTCTAATGCATTTCACTCTTGACTGGATACAGTGAGATTGCTAATCAGGATTACTTGATTCAGTCAACACTGATTTCAATAAAAAGACAAAAAAAATTATCATAAATATAGAGAAAGTGCTGGAGGCAGTGACAGGTGATTAAAATCCCATTCACTTGGAATCATCCTGATTCATGGTGGTCGAATAGAGGAAGTTTTTATACCAACAGCCAGATGATTATCATCTTGCTAACTCCGAGTCACTTCTGATTGCACATGCACACACAAATTGGCACAAAGCAGATTCATGAACAACAAGCCATCATGCAGGGGGAATGACCTCCTTAGTATGAGGCCTTGTAAAATAATGCCTGTGAAACAAGATGATACAGGGAGAGACAAGCTAATTTGCTTAAGAACTGAACCATCCAAGCTGCTATCAGTCATCCACCAGGAGTGAGATGTAAAAAAAAAAAAGCAACATAGCGATAAAATCATCATGTAAATTTCTGTATATATTTGATGACATTACGTTCTGATTCATTTCACTACGCCTCCCTGTGTATTCAGCACCCTGCTCCATTGTTCCATAAGGCTGACAATCCAAAGTCTTCATCGAACATGCAAACCAAGTTGGACTGATACCAAGTATGGTACTTTATTAGTTTATTCTGGGCTCTTTAATTACTTCTGTACATTTGTAGTGAAATATAATAGTTTTTCGAAGCCCTAGTACAGCTTCAGCCAAGAGAAAGATGGGCTTCACTTAAGCTATCGCTCCCCCGAGCCTAGCAGGTGCCTTCTAACTTGGAGGGTTCGGGAAGGTTTTGGGGGGGACAACTACTTTTAGACTTTTTTTATGCATTTGAGTGATAGGGAGCACACACCCTCTAAATGATAGGGAGCCCACTCTCTGAGTGTTAGGGAGCACATACACTTTGAGTGGTAGGGTGCACATACTCTCTAAGTGATAAAGAGCCCATACTATTTAAGTGACAGGGAGCCCACTCTCTGAGTGTTAGGGAGCACATACTCTCTAAGTGACAGGGAGCCCACTCTCTGAGTGTTAGGGAGCACATACTCTCTAAGTGACAGGGAGCCCACTCTCTGAGTGATAGGGAGCACATATCCTCTAAATGATAGGGAGCCCACTCTCTCAGTGTTAGGGAGCACATACACTTTGAGTGGTAGGATGCACATACTCTCTAAGTGATAAAGAGCCCATACTATTTAAGTGACAGGGAGCCCACTCTCTGAGTGTTAGGGAGCACATACACTTTGAGTGGTAGGGTGCACATACTCTCTAAGTGACAGGGAGCCCACTCTCTGAGTGTTAGGGAGCACATACACTTTGAGTGGTAGGGTGCACATACTCTCTAAGTGACAGGGAGCCCACTCTCTGAGTGATAGGGAGAACATATCCTCTAAATGATAGGGAGCCCACACTCTGAGTGTTAGGGAGCACATACACTTTGAGTGGTAGGGTGCACATACTCTCTAAGTGACAGGGAGCCCACTCTCTGAGTGATAGGGAGCACATATCCTCTAAATGATAGGGAGCCCACTCTCTGAGTGTTAGGGAGCACATACACTTTGAGTGGTAGGGTGCACATACTCTCTAAATGATAGAGAGCACATGCTCTCTAAGTTATAGGGAGCCCACTCTGAGTGTTGGGGAGCACATACACTTTGAGTAGTAGGGTGCGCATACTCTCTAACTGATAGGGAGCACACTCTCTGAGCAATGGGGAGAACATACTTTCAATAAAAAGATGTAGCATCTTGAGTTACATCAACACTTTACAATGTGTTAACAGTTAAAGGGGGTTTCAGAGAAAAATAAATTTATGTTACATGCCCTGCATGAACTGAAAATAAAAAACGGCATACTTACCTTCCCCTTCTCCTCTATCGCTGTCACTATTAACTTTTTCCAGTCCCCGCTGTGGTCCTTGTTTTCTTTGTGTCAGTGATGTTTCATTCACACTCAGCCAATCACTGGTCTGAGCAGGCATTTTAAATGGCACAAAACATCATCAGAAGGAAGAAGAAAAGAAACACAGTAGAGACTGGAAGACTTGACAGTGGGGTGGGTAGCAGGGGAGGTGAGTATGCAAGTTTTTTTATTTCAGTGCACAGAAATGCATTTAACACAAATTTATTTTTCCCTGGGGAAAGAGTTGTAGATGCTTGGAACAAACTTCCAGCAGATGTGATTGGTAAATCTAGAGTAAATGAATGTAAACCTACCTGGGATAAACACATATCTATCCTAAGAAAATAATAAAGAAAAAAATATAAGGGCGGACTAGATGGAACAGGTGTTTTTTTTTTTGTTTTTTGTTTTTTTTTACTCAACAATCTTCTATGTTTCTATTAAAAAAAAACTTTAAATTATAAATTCAGAATACTACATTTACCATTAGATTGCAAGCTCTTAGAACGAGCTTGCATTCCATCATGCGTCTCTGACTGACAAAGCCCATTTTATTTATGGACTTCCTCCTGCATGGCCAGACAAATGGTGACATAGGTCAAGCCAGGAAGCTGATGTCCTGTGTTGTGAAGCCAGCCAAGGATAAATTATCACCAGCATAAATATGGGCTCAGCGCTCGTATGAATATGGAGGGAGCTCAGCGCGGAATGGAACAGACATTGCATTACTGAGCTTAGTGATTGAACATTTTACCCAGAGGTTGAAGGATAATTTTTTTCCCTCCCTTTAGATTGACAACACAATCAAGAACAGTAGCTGTGTCAGTGTCAGGGAGCAAGCCTATATCTTAGTTAGATGTTGTCTAATAGCAATGAATAACAGCAGTCAAAGGTGATGGAGACTGACTCGAATGTGAGATTCTGGCTTGTGTTCCAAGCAATTAAAGCCTGCAGAATCAATGGGGGAGAGAGCAAGGCAAGATATTATTTAGTGTAGTTATGGCTCATAAAGTGAACCTGTTGAAGGGTGGAAAAGGAGGGAATGTTGGGGCCGTAACCAATAAAATCCCAGTTTAGAGGGATCTGGAATGTGTCAGGCTGACAGAGTATGAAGCTGTAGAGTTTAGGAAGTGACCAGGCCATCTTAACACCGAAAAGAGATAAGGCTCAATTCCCTGCTGTGTCTGCATCTGATAAGGCAAATTATTCTCACTTTATGCTTTCAAGTCTTTCCAGGTCTGCCCTCATTACTAACACAAGGTGATATTATTACAAGGGAAGCGTGGGTTAATGGGGTAAACAACAATATGGGCAGCAAAGGCCTACACAGTTAATAGTAGACATGATATAGACATGTAGGAGCTAAGGTCTCGTCTAAGGGACCAAATGGGAGGCCTATACACACCCGCGTCTCCATGATCTTTGCACTTTGGGTCGTCAGCCATTGTCATAAATGTAGTCAGGATGTTGGATTTTACACAAGGCTCAGCTTCATATCCTCCCACAGTGAAATCCAAACATACCACATCCATCACAACACAACCCACAGGGTTTTCTTAAGGGATTCAGTGGGTAATAATCCAGGTTGGGGCGGTTTTTCCGCCAATTTCTGTTCTATACGGAAAGGAAAACCTACTATCCGAGGAGATGGAAACTGACCCAAACCATATCCTCATCTCAAATATCCTCTCTAGTTACTCTGTACGACGTCATTTGGAAATGTGTTCTTCAAGGAGAAGGTCTCAAGACCATTTCAATGACTTTAAAGTCTTAGCTCCGAACAAGAAACACAAGCACATTAATATAATGTATACTAATAAAAACAAGTTTCACCTATAAGCGGGTTGTTATGGGGTTTCCCTTTAAAGGGGTTATCCAGCGTTACAAAAACATGGCTACTTTTCCCCCTCCCTTGTTTCCAGTTCAGGTGTGATATGCAATTAAGCTCCATTTACTTCAATGGAACTGAGTTCCAAACCCCACCCAAAATGGAGACAAGAGAGGGGAAAAAGTGGCCATGTTTTTGTTGCGCTGGATAACTTCTTTAAGAATGATCACAGAGTATACTGAACAACAGCAGACTTTACTTGTATACAAGGAGGCACAGAAAACTTGAAGGTTATGAACACATAGGGCACTGCTCAAATGCCTTAAGGCCCTATTACACCAAGCAATTATCGGCCGTATTTGCCATTACAGCTGATAATCTCTTGGTATAATAGCTCCTGTTAAAGGGCAATGATCAGTCAACATGCATGATGTCAGCTGATCCTTGCCTGTCAACATGTTGTAAGATTACTGAACGATAGCAATGGTCTGCTATCTCCTATGGGCTTCCCGGGCGATCTAAAGAACGTCCAGGGAGCCCCTAATGCAGTTTTCTGTGCATCCCCCCCCGGTCGGACCCACTTGCTGTCAGCACATGTAAGAGTGCCGGCGGTGACCTGGGAATGAGGATCAAGCGAGCACTAATCTTAAAGGTTGGCACTCGCTTGCTTCTCACCATCGGTCGGTGTAGTAGGGGCTTTACGTTGCCCCCTTTACAAACTTTTGTTCATAATTGAGTCTTGTTGACAAACATCATTAAAGGGGTTGGCCACTTTATAGTAAGATAGGTTAGTACAAAGTATCAGTAAGTGTACTCACTGTATATACTGACAGCAGCTCCCTGTGTACCTCATAGAGCTAAATTCAGACTCCCCTTCACCAGGCTGTGGTGCCCTGCTCTGTTTTATTTCTGTCCATAAAATGGCCGACATGGGGGAGCATGTGACCATGCCCTGTCCACTGAGTCCTCCATAGACATATACAGGCTCAGTGGTGGACACTGGGGGGCGGGGCATGGTCACATGCTCCTCCATGTCGGCCATCTTATGGACCAAAACACCACAGAGCAGGGGAGCACAGCCTGCAGGAGGGGAGTCTGATATTAGCTCTATGAGGTACACAGGGAGCTGCTGTCAATATATACAGTGACTACACTTACTACTACTGTACACTGAACTATTTTACTATAAAGTGGCCAACCCCTTTAAGTCTTTTTCAGCTCCACAGATTTCACGGTAGGCCTCTCAAATGTATCATGTGTTTTTGGTTATGTAGCAATTTCGGGGATTCTTAACCTTCATCATCGACATGTTTGTTAAAATATGTACAGAAATTATAATGGTGGGATCCAAGATCCAATTCCTATGGCAGAACTGCACATACACTCTGATTAGCGTCACTTTCATAGCCAAAAGGCAAAGTCAACTATGGACAATAGAAGAAACCTAAAGACCATATGGAGGTCACATGATGTTGAAAACAAACTGATATACTGCTTCACTAGAAGTATCAATGAAAACATTTGACCAGTCTACAAAAAGCAATACCAACACAAGAATTGGTCACACAATGTGAAACAGTGGGTAATAAAGAAATAAAAGTGGGTTCGCGAAGCCATTAAACTCACGAACATGGTTAAGTCAAGCGCTTAAGGTGGCAAAAGTATGGGCCAAACAGCACATTTTATAACAACAAACACTTCTTTCAATAAATCAGACTCTGCTTTCTTCTTGCCCCCCCCCCCCCCCTCCACTTCCCCATTTTGCTGCCACCAACAGACTTTGATCCATCATCCCCATCGGGTGGTGTAAGAAGTTGTTCCAAGTAATGACTGCAAAGAACATTTGGACAGAAAGGCTAACTAGTGCACTACAGATAATGGTGTTTACATTAGAGTTTAATCTATCCAATAAGGACACAGCAGTAGTTTAATCTGGACAGGAAGGATGGTAAAACTAAATTGAATGTTATGTTTAACACAGCTGGACTGAATCACCTTGCAACAGGCGTTAATGGTGGAAATCGCACTTCCAAGGTAACACAACAGAATGCATAAACATGAGATGAGCAGGACACCACTGATGTTGTGATATATGACTTCCTAAGTAGCAGTGGGGCATTTTGCTGTGAGTCACAACAACAGCTTCTGCTTGAGTAACATAACATTGATCCCAGTGCTGAACCATTAATACCTCATTTGTATCCAGAGGCCATGGCGTGCTAATTTAATGCGGTAAGGGATTCCTGACGACAGAAGTTATTTACATTCCTATATACCGGGGAAACTCACAACCTTAACCTAGAAATTGGAGGGGAAAAATTGAAAATGTAAAATAAAAAGTCTTCTGATAACTGTCGTGGAAATACCAGATACATCCTATAGTGAAGGGTGGAAGAAGTAGATTATTTTGTGTAATTTTTTTAGATCAGATCTCTAAAGCTCTAGAAAAGTTTTAGGAAATAGAACTTTATCTCTTGACCTGGACAGGTCCTGAAAATTAACATTGGGAGCACAAGAGTAAAGGCGGCCATACACCTTTAACAACTGCCAACCAAACAATCGTTCAGCCGACAGTTATCTTTCCCATCCCCTGATGTCGGGGGAAAGAAGAACCGGGCATGTTGGATTTCAACTACCTGATTCTCATGGAGATAAGCCAGTGCCAGAGATTCTGGCAGAGAGCTTACTCCCCCTCTCTCCATTTAGTGCACGTGAAAGCTTGGCCAAACCAATAATTTATGTTTATGGGGGTATCAGGAAAAATTGGCATCAGCCGAACAAATGTGCATAGGAACTATGGGGGTGGAGCATAACTTTGTCATGCACCTCCCCCTTGGGTCCTTACTAGGCATACCATAGTGTATCAGTATTAAATGGAGTGTTCCTTTAAATTTTGATAAGCTTGAGTTCCAACCCCACAACATAAGGTGCAGTGGAAAGGAGCACGATGGTAGTTGTAGTCCAGAAGGACCTGAGGAATTACACCAATTTGTTTCAATCATGATTTCCAGTCTTTCTATTTTAAGTGTCTCGCTTTACTGCACATCTGCCAAGTCTAACAAAACACAAGACATCTTAGTACATTATTTCAAATACAACAGCGATGAACTCCTGCACTTGTCCGGGATTTATTTACCAGCAAAAAGATGTTTGTGAGTGATTTGTGCAATTTTAAAAGCTCTTTTTAGTTCCACTCTACTGAAATCAGGCCTGGAGGGTCATGGTTAGTGATTTGGTAGGATCAGCTTCCAGTTAAGAAAGAGAAAATTTGCTTCAAAAACAGCTAAAAAAAAAATAAAAAATCTTCTACTGTTGTATATTACGGACATGTCTGATTAAACACCCTCGGAGGGAAGAACATTTCTGCACGGTTCCCATAGATGAGTAAACAGAACTTCCTTAAAGGATACTACAAGTCGAACTTTTTTTTTTCCATAATCAACCGGGGGGGGGGGGGGGGGGCGGGGGGGACTAGCAAGAAAGAAAAAACAAATTGGATTTTAGCTATCGCAAAAAAATTAATTCCAGATTGGCCTCATTGTGTTTAAATGCGAGTGGGTTGTCTACTAGGTTTGGCTGGATAATTTCATTTTAAAAGTATCTCTAAAATGTGCCATCCCCCGGGCTTTGTGGTTTTCTCCATCATTATATAACTGTAAACTTCTGGATGTAAAAGATTGGATAATTTCTTTCAGATGTTTCAGCGTTTCCAGAAAACTTGGACAATATGTTTGTGAACCACTTGGTAACTAGGAGTAACCATCTAAAGGTTAGCAAGGAGGCAATGTTAAATCATACCAATGGAAAAAAAAAACTTTCTCCGCTTAACTCTTTCACTCCTAAAGGGAAAGAATAGGATTAGGGTGAGAATCGACTTGGCTATATCCCAACGCAAAGAAGCTTATGGATGGATCAATGTGTTGTAATGAAGAAAAGTCATAGAATAATGCAAAAAATATGGCACTTGAGATTGGGGGAGTAACATGAACTTCAATATACATGACAATTTTGTGTCTATGTCACTTGGGAGTTAAATAGACTCAGAAAGTCCATATAGTATCAACACAGTGTCAGACTGGCCCACCAGAGGACCAAAGCATCCTCCGGTGGGCAACCAGCTTTAGAACCTACACAAACACTGACTGACATGTTGTTTCTCACTGGTTCTTCATTGGGGGGCCCCCAGGATAATTTCCTCTGGTGTGCCCCAGATACCCTAGTTCGACACTGTATCAACCGGCACTGGGTATAAGCCATTAAAGATACTATAAGTGCAAGACAAGGATCCAAGGCATTAATCCAAAAAAAAAAAAAAAAAATAGTTTTTAATGCCACTTTTTTCATAAAGGGGAGTTAAAAAAGAAAAAAAAATTTTTGGGGGTGCGGCTTGGATCTTTGTTCTTATAGCTTTTGTAGTTTGCCTATGCCAAGGTATGCCCTATACTTATTAAGATGGTGCATCATTTCCTTTACATGCCGATATACCCAGACCCAATGTGTTAAAAGTTCCAATAAAGATATTTTATTCTAGGTTTACACCATACTTGGGATACATAGTGGAAATAGCCTCTAGTGTGCCCTTAAATGATCATCATAAACTTGGCCGATATAGATGTATATATGTTTTGGGCCTAAGGGGGCAGTGTGTTTGCTTGAGGAGACTGCCAAACAGGCATATGGGGCTATGCAATACTCCATGGGGAAAAAAAATGCAAATTAGTTCTCTTCCTTCAGAAGAAGCACTTGTACCTCACTGCTATCAGTCGCCTATAGGTGGCAGTATGGAGCAAGCTTTTCTCGTTTTGGAGGACAGCTAGTTTGCCTGCTGCCATTTACCGTTGTATATCATGTAGTATGTGTATTTTTGTTGTTGTTTTTTTTTCAATGGGTATAAAAGGCAGGTGCATAAGGATCCAATCATGACCACATATTCGAGGCATGATTCATAATTTCTCTCTGAATGTAATTCCCAAATGTGGTGTGAACCTAGCAGTATAAAGTCAAAAACAATAGGCAAGAAATCTATGGTACAATCCATTCTAAATGTATTACCACAAAATAACCATAAGGAAAAATATATAGTCTCTTCTTTCCATTATGACAATGAAAACTCTTAGAAAAAGAAACTAATTTATATTTCACACACACTCTTTTTATGTCAATGGACTAACACAGAGCAATTCTGTTTAGAGTATTGGACTTGCCGCCGTGACGCCCAAGAAAGTTTTTTTATGCTTAATCAATGGCAATCAATTGTGAGCCTTGATGTTAAATACGGATCAATACCGCCGGACTGCAGATGAGATCTGATTTCAACTGGTGAGCAAACCTGCAAAAAAAGGCTTCATAGTCATAAGGTAAGTCAAGACTCGGAACATAAGTCAGCCAAATTACAGCGAGTCGTAAACTATTCTTTATGCCTCCAAACCAGGACAAACACAGATATAAAGTCATATTTCATTAGCTTGGATGGTGCACTTCATTGTTTTTAGAGTGAAAAAAAATAATAAAAAAAAGAGGAGAGAAAAATATAAAGCAGTGCTCATGACACCACACAGTGGACAAGTGGTGTAACTGCAGTTTTCCCAACTCCACTGAGTATAGTTATACCTATGGCCCATGAATCTCATTTTATGCGATTAAGAACCATAAAAATTCAATAGCTTTTCTTCTGCAATTCACATTTTACCTGGTGAAATATCATAAGAATTTCATTATCTTTGCAGCTGTTGCCTAAGATCAAGCAAAGGTTATTATCCTCTTCCAAAAACACTATAGAATATGTAAGAAAATGTCAGGAGACTGTGCATTAAAAGCTAGATTAAAAAAAAAAAAAAATTGGAAATTTTTGAATAAACTGTATGAGATTTATATATCTATAATAAATAAAAAAATTGCTAAAGAAAATAAAAAAAATTCCAAACTCCAAGCAAAATCCTTGCACAAACATGTAACGCTCAAGCATGGATCAGCCTGCATTAGTATGTTAACCTCTTAGGTGGCCATGATTAAGAAGGAAACCAATGAAGATTTGTATAGATTGCTGCATTAAACCCACAGCATCACACTGGTCTGTTAAAAGCGTAATAAAAAAAAAAAAAGGCCGTCAGTGGTAAGAAGGTGATTGATCAAAAAGCCCTGAAAATCGTGAGGATTCTGTATAGTCCTTTGGCTTCAACTGCTATGTTTCCATCTATGGTGATAAATTAGCATTAGATGGAACCTAATGAGTTTACTAAACATTTGGGATTTGTGCTAATAAACTAGCTGGCTGTGAACTAGCAGAAAGAATGAGCAATCCCTGAGCACCCTCTTATCTCTGTAACATGACAGTTATACCACGGTTCCAATCTGTGATCAATTCATCATCCTAGCACCATTGTACATTCTTCAGAAAAAAAGATAATTACTGCATCCCTGGATCAGAACACTCATATTTCCTTAAAACTGCAGGTCCTGATAGCGTGCACTGTCACTACTTCCTTAGAGCTGCACTCTACAACTCTATTTATGATCATTATTTTCGCCTAAACAAGCCTTTTTCCCCCCCCTAACTTGATAACGAAATCTGCTATGATGAGAAGGGAACAGTAAAGGCATTGTTTCCTCAGTGGAGTGCTTTCACGTTCAGCACAGACTGCTGACAAATATTTTATTCAGAGCTTTAACAAATGTTTCCAGCTTAGAGAGAGAAATTAGGGCTATTGCCTCTAAAACAGGGTTCACTCTTCTTTAGGTATGGGGAGCCAAAAAACAGATGTCGCGAAATGCGTGGGAGGGGGGGACTAATAATTCTATGCACCTTAAGGATATTTATATACTATACTTTATATATTTTTTTAAATATCGATTGCCTTTAAAACAAGGTTCACTCTTCTATAGGTTAGTTAAAAAAAAACAGGCTGCGAAACGCGTGGGTAAACATTTTATCCACCTTCAGGATATTTTCTTTCACTTTAATTCTATTTTTTTATATGCACAGGCTTTACAGAAAAAGTTTGCTCTAGTATAGGTTAGGGAGGGAAAAATAGATGCGGCGAAACGCATGGGAGTAAAAAATAATTCTATCCACCTCAAGCATTTATACTAATATTTTATACGATTTTTTTTTTTAATCCATTGCCTTAAAAACAGGGTTCCTCCTTTATAGGTTAGTCAAAAAATACATGCTGTGAAACGCGTGGTAAATTGTATGTTTTGCATCACTTTTTTCTTGCACTGCTTCGATCTAGTATAGGTTAGGGAGGAAAAAATAGATGCTGTGAAACGCGTGGGGGAAATTATAATTCTAACAACCTTGGGGAAATGTTTTGCTTCAAATATATATATATATTTTTTTTTTTTTTTTTTTTTTTTTTTTTTTTTTTTTTTTCTTTACTCATTATATTTTTGAAAAAAAAATTTGTATAGTGGTCAACTTTGTTTTACCTCCAGCACATGCAATAAATTACCCAAGCATCAAGCCCCCTCTAAAACAATGTAAATTAGTTACTGCTTAAAGCCTAATAAATGGGAACAAATGTGTTTTGGACTGGAGAAAGGGTTCTGGATGCAGTAATTGCTGGGAGTAATTATAGTGAGGTCTGAGGAAACATGAACATTGATTCACTTGTAAAGACAAATAGCCTAAAGAAATTACATTACCAAAAGAATGCATTCAGCTAGGACAGGCTTCTTCCAAAACTTGCCTCCCCTTAGATCGGAGAAAGGGGCTAAGAACTGAACGAGTGGAAGTGATGGTCCCGATAATGATAGAATAGTCAAAGGCCGTAAGGTATGGAGGGCAATTACCGAAAAAAGTGACTATTCTAACAACATATGTATGATATTTAACACTCTAGCCTATGGAAAAGATTATTAACTTGCGTAAGTCACTTATAGGTAGAAATTAATGATCTTTGGGAAAAGTATTGTTATATTTAGAACCGACGTGTCAAATGTAACAAATTGTCCTTATTCCGGCTTTTTCGAGAAAGCATTTTTTTTTTTCTCCCAGATCCATTGGGTTTCCCTTGGGCCTCACTGTAGCCAAGGACCAATACACACATCTCACAAGTAACAGATGACTTCACTGCTTTGTCCATATCAGTGCCCATTGACCTCAAATTGTTGGGACTAACACCATGTCCAATTCAATATCCACCCCCACCCCGCCACCCCACCCCTTGTTTCCTATCCCAATCTTTTTGTGTCAAAGGACAAATTGCTACAGTACACTTGGAAAATAGAAATAGATGGTGGGGGGACCTCACTTTGGCTGCATTTCAGTAAAAGAATATCAAGAAATAAATGACAGAGGAGATTCAACCAAGGGGATGACAGCATCCAAGCATATTGATTTGATTTACAAAAAAAAACAAAAAAAAACTGCCTAATGTGAAGGAAATGCTGTGGGTGTGAATTCATACTTAACTGCAGAAAAATCCCATTTGTTTCTCTCATTAAATGCCACTCATAAGTCTCTGCAGACGCTCCAGCTATGTTTTCACAGACTCATCCAATTAAATCTGGACAGTCCCTTTCGTGAGTTACAACATCACACAACGACGCATTTCAGGTTCTGGAGGCAAGAAGTTAGAACGGCCCAGCCAAGTGAATGCTCTAGTTCTCCTCTCTATGGCAAAGTGTGTGCGAGATGGGGGGAGCATTTGTTAGGCTTATGATCACCATAGATTGATTTAAAATAATATCGAAACGCGTTAGTCACTTGATAAATAACCAATTAGAAAACTCTTGCAAACTATGAGCGCAGGTTTTTGTCTTTGCATGGACCAACCAATTCTACAATGCATTTGAATTTTTGGCATTTCTGTCTACACTTATTATGCCGTTCAGTGCAAAGCATTGAGGGTCAAGTCTAATTTTTGTGCAATTAGCAATGAACTATATAACACTCACACAAAAAAACATGATGTTTTCCATCCCAGTGGCCTTAGCCTCCTTATGCCGTTAATGACAGAAGGTGGAAAATGTAAAAAAAAACAAAAAAAACCCTGACAATCCACACAATGCCCAACACCAATTCAGTTTCCTGGCTATTATCCCAACTAAAAGGAACCTGTGCCCTTTCATTACACATTAATAACCCTTCTCCAACTGTTGGGGTTTTAGATTTACTTTTTTTTTCTTCTTCTTCTTCTTCATCTCCTCTCCCAACTTAATTGAGCCTTCTGTGCCTTTGCAGCCTCAGCAAAGCTTGTGAAAGGGTTAATCTGCAGAGCACCACTACTGCATTCATGAACAAGAAGTGTCCATTATACTACTCACAATCAACCAGGTCCTTTCACCGCACATATGTCACTGTTATATGACACTACGAGCCCCTGGAACTGGTTATTTTCTTTTTTCTTTTTTTTTTTTCTTTAAAACCACCCAGACAGATTTTACTCTTCTTTTATTTACTTATGTGGGCAAAAAAAAAAAAAAAAAATCTAAAATATTTTTGAAAAATTCAAAAAATTTAATTCCTATTTTTGGTCCTGGGAATGCAAATGCAGAGACTGGTACCATTAGGACAACTGGCTAGCCACATGTTAAGTACTAACAAGCTCCTCCATGGTTCTAGCATGGCAACAGGAGTCCAGTGAGTGATAGGTCAGGAGCTGCACTTTCTCACCAGATGTGTAACAGTGTTTCGTCTCTCAGTAGAGACAAGCTGGAGCCGTCTCTTTCCGTTAGCTAGGGCCATGCTACATGTCTTACAACAACACAAATGTATGTCTTTTCCTTTCCACACATGTTAAACTCATTTCCTAGTGAATTATTGAGAAAACACAATACTGTCTCTACTGCTATTTCCAAACTATGCATTTCAATTTATTCACCCATAACCCCACATTTAGAGATGGCTTACTGAAAAATAAAAATCCCCTTTTGTGGTGGAAGTATCACTTTAACCACTTTTATTAAAATAAAATAAAAAAATCCATTTTTTTATTATTTTGAAGGTGGGGGCGGAGATTGAATAAACGTTACCGGTTAGGTCTGTTAGGCTTCAACGTAATTGCAAACTACACTACACTAACCATAACAATCCTTATAAACCACACAAGAACCTTTATGCACATATCCAAATTGCTACAAAGCAATTTTTTTAATTCAAAAGAATTTTTTTTTTTTTTTTAACTTCCATAAACTGATTGAATTAATCTGCAGCACCGAACAGTATTTTCACTGATCCGCTCACTTTATGTGAAAACCCCAAGTAACGCCATGTCAGTTTCATAGTCTGTATAGTTTTGACCGCAAACATTTTTGAAAGATTCCCCATTAAGATAAACTAACAAGAGGAGCTTGTGTTCTGGCAACCTCCTCGACTTGAATGGTTTTCATTTTCTTGGAGTGCAAGTTTTGCAAGCTCTGCCAAGTACAGGTTAAGCTCCCAAATTTTTTTTTTTCACTTCCTGTAGCCTTCCTTGTCAATCACTTCCTGGCCGGCTCTAAAGTGTCAATTTCTATCACTGGAGATTTAATCTGCCATTGCTTCCATCAGATATTCCACTGCCACAATAATCAAGGAGTCTTAAGTGTATCATTAGCCCCCCTACAAGGAACCCGAGAAATGCAGCATGGGCTATCTAATCCTCACCACATGTACGTAACCGCTGGTCTCTCTCTCTCTCTCTCTCTCTCTCTCTCTCTGTTTTCATTTTACTAGTAAATGAGAAAATGTAAACCATAGGGAATAAAAACAAAACGTATATACACATGTTCTGAATGCAGGATTCTCCATAAACATCTATAGGTGTGTTTGCCACACAGATACACAAGCACTTTAGAATAGACAACATACCGGCCGCTTGGTCCGCACAGAAACTGAAATCCAAAAAATTTATTTTAAATTTTTTTAAAAGATCATAAAAGTAATGGAGCCTGTGATGCACGTGTGAAAAAAAACTTTGCCTAACAGATGTAGCAGAGTTGAACATTTAACTCATTAGATACGTTAAAGTTTTAACCTAGTACGACACACTGGGTACCTGTCTATGTGTTATGGCAGGAATTACGAGACTACACACTGGTACATTGTGCCAGCGCTGTACAAATGCCACTCTAGATTTGCTTGTAGATTCATCACGCTGCATTATGGGTTAAATCAGCCAAAGTACAATGAACAGTCAATGACTTCTATGTGAGTTTAACATCATTTCGGAGACTTTAACCCGTAACTGAGGCCTAGTGGCGCTGTCTCGATGACAACACTTGTCAAATTACATTCTCAGAAGGGGGACCATGAAACAACTCAACCAACACTATTTAACTAGCTCTTGAGATGTCCACCAGGAGAACGACGAATCCTGTGACAGTGCGACAAAGCTGAGTACACAGCCAAAGACCATCCGCTGAATCCAAGCCACATTTACACTGTCCACCACACTGCACAGACCTGGATGAAATCATGCGATACATTCCCATCTTAAGAATAAAGTTATTTTCTACATTGCAAGTAATGATCTCAGCTTAATTGGGAGACCAGTCTGACAGTTCAAATTACTTTGAGAAACTTTACTGCCCTGAACATATGGGAAGCATATTCAGCTCTGTTATATCTGTATCACAACTTCTATCCATTAGGTCTATACAATAGGCAATTTCAGCAGCTATGTTGTTTCCATGCACATTTAGATTGTCAAGTGTCAGGTATAAGCAAACACCAATGTTGCAGCTATGTTTGTTGGTTTAATGTTGTGCTGAAATGTCATGTTTTTTATGTTTGTACTCCACTGTATGGTATTATGGAAGGTAAGAGTATATAAAGAAGAAGAAGAGGAGGAAAAAAGTTTTTTTTTTAAAGTAGGGAAAAGGAAGTGAAGATAAAGAAGACAAGTAGAAGAAGAAATAGAAAAGTAAAAAAAAAAAGGTAAAAGGAGATGTAAAAAAGGAGAGAGAAGAGGAGGAGAAATGTATTTATGAGGAGGAAAGGAAAAAGAAAGATTAACAAAAGGATATGGAGGGAAAAGAAAAGTGAAGGGGAAGAAGAAATGTGAAGAAGAGGAAGAGGAAGTGGGGATGAAGGAGTTAAAAAGAGGAGGAAAATGACAGAAGAGAAGGAAGAGGAGAAAGTAGAAGAGGAAGACAAAAACATACACAATGTGGAAGAAGGGAAAAGGTGATGAAGGAGGAGGAAGAAAAGTAAGAAGAAAGATTATAGAGAAAAGTGAAGGTAGAAGAAGAAAATGAAAACATATACATCGAAAGAAAAGAGGAAAAGTAGAAGGAAAAGGGAAGTATAAGAGGAAGAAGAGAACACATCCATTCAATGTGGTAAGAAAGCAAAAGCAGACAATGGAGGAAGTGGCATATACATATACAATAATAAAGAAGAGGGAAAGGTGACAGAAGAGGAACAAGAGGGATACAGGGGAGGAAGAAAACAAATACAATGAAGAAGAGGAGGAAAAAGAGAAGATGGAAAAAAGAAGGAAGAAGTGTAAGAGGGAAAGAGAAAGATATTTATAATAATCTGGATTGGATTTGGCCTAGGGTTACGCTGTGCCCTAAAGTATGTTGGGTCCCTGAATTGTCCCATAAATACATAAACCATTCTGGATTCTCAGAAATGATAATTTAGCAATAAAACAAGCCACTGGTCTAAGTTCCATTACTACTAAGTCCTAAATAGACCCTAATGTGTGGTTATGCTCTTCTTGCTGGCCAGAAGTAAGCAAACAATAAAACATCCACTTCTTGTTAAGTAAATAATGTGACAGACTGCTTGGAAAGTAATGAGAAGCTGCTACTTAAAGTCAGAACTTGCTGTGTTGCACTGCGACGCTAGATCAAAGATTACTGCACTAATGAATCCAGCTGATAGTTCACTTACTAAAGGCAGCGCTCCATTTCTTCAACAGTCTTTTATTTAAGCAAAAGAGTTCCAAGATTACAGCCTTGTAAACATAAGATCACTAAACTCCACGAACACCCTAACGTAATACCACAAATACATTCTAATAGAGTTCACAGCCTTTCAATACATAGAAATATTCGCTTTATTAACAAAAACTCCAGCAATTGCCTCTATCTCATGAGTCCTTCCTGTTAGGCCAAAAAACATTAACTCGAGTCGATTTTTCCATGGCCTCATCCAATTCATCAAAGGCGTCCTTAGAAAACTACATAGGCCTGCAGTATCTTTCCTTTTTTCACCTGATAAGGCCGCAACAGAAGCACAGAATGGTTAATATCAGGGTAACTCACGACTATAGTTTTTGACAGGACTCTCTGAGAACCCACCCACCCACTTCCGCACAAACACATACTGCTTTCATATGTTTTAAAGCAAGAGGTCTGTGTGCTTCAAGGGGGCTCGGGTAGCTCTATCAAATGAGGCAGGGAAGAAAAGAGAGAAAAAAAAAGGAAAAAATATTATGAAAAATGGCTAAGTCGTTGACCCTGTTTCTTTGGTGTTGGCTGATCCTAATCTAGAGACGTAAAGCGTTTCAATTCAGAATCACGCCTTGTCACCCCTACTTGATCTGGCACTAATAATACAGCGGAGAGTGTTTCCTATCATATCTCCTATTACCGGAGAGGCTAGAAGTGGATACTTGTGCAGTGTTTTAAAATTAGTGGGGTTGGCGGCAGTGCTTTGAATTTTGATGTGGCATTGAAATTTAGATGATGGCAACTTTAGCAAGGAAGAAGAGCAGGCAGATTCACGCCTGCGTATTAGATTTTCCTACGTTTAAAAAGCATGGGTCGATAGAAAATACACGTTATAAGGGGGTAAAGATATAGAGGAATTGACGCCATCAACAAATGACAAACCAAATAAAGATACGAATCTTTAAATACCACTTTATCAGCTCTTATAGACATGATGCTACCCATAGGATGTCCTCATATTCCCTAACCATTACAAGGATGGCTGAATAATGTTGACACGACTTAGATCATGTCAAAATTATCCATAATCTGACCTTATTCCAAGCCTCCATTTATAAGATTGGAGGTGTTAATGTTTCACTCACTAATTCTGTGTCAAGCAGCCACATGCCCATTAATCAAAATTTTCCTATATCCTTGAAATCAATGCCAAATTTACAGGACGGAGGCAGAACAAGACAGAGAAGCTGTTTACTCAGAAAATAACAATTTATTACGGAGGTCTCTGAACCATGGAACACCTTGTAAAGCACAAGCCACGTAAACCAGAGTGTTAGGAAAAGAAAAAAAAAAAAAAACGAAATATAAAATAAACCAGTTTGACTGTCTTGAGGGCATTATGCAAATGCTACGACACTTTGTCATTTCCAAAGTTAAACAAAACAATCATTTCGGGCAGGTTATCCAAATTCTACTGAAAAGAAATCCTTGGATCTCTAAGTGATGTGTAATTAAAATTATTAAAAAAAATCCTTCTTGACAGGCCAAGGCTTAGCCAAAATGTAAATGACATTAAAGAAGACAATGAATTTAATTTTATTTAATGTCCCTTTTTGCAGATCCTCATTTACATAGCATTTTTAACAAAAGCATTGACCTTATAAATGCTGGCATTTGTACAGCTTCCGCAGCGCTGGATTTAATCATGCTTTCACAAAGCCATGAGGGAGAGCCCTCGAAGTTCTCTCTCTGGTTGGGTAAGGGGTTAGAATATAAAAAAAAAAAAAAAAAAAAGGAAAAAAAAAAAAAGAGAATGGGAAAACATTGGAACTGGTCAAATGTTTATCCTCTTTTTTTTTCCTTTTTTTTTTCCTCCTGCTTCTAAAAACATCCTGACATGAAGAGTGTAAAAGGTCTGGGGAATAACCCATTGCTGTTGGTAGGGCTCTGTAATAATCATACATAATCGTTTGGAAATATAGCTAATAAAAAATATAATGAGTGTTCAGCAGAATCGGCATTAGGCCCAAATTACATGATATTAATACTAGAACAGGTGCAGAAAGGCGCTTTAAATGAGGTAAATGAATAAAATGTCCCAGAGCACAACTGTGTGCACTGACAAAAAGTCAATCACATGAATAATTCAGCGACTAGGGCTGCCAGCAAAGGTCAGCTTTCTATGACCTTTGAGACAGGAAGTGAAAGGAAACACTGTTTGCTACAAAAACTCCAATCAGTCTTCAGCTACTGTTTTACAATTACAAAAAATGTGTTACTCGATTTAAAAAAAAAAAAAACTGTTATTTCTGCCCTTTTTTTTTTTTTTACTATTTATTATTGATGTTATTTATTTTGTATCCATTCGTTTAAATATTTACTTTGAAAAAAAAAACAACTGTCAACTGTTTCCCACTCGCCTGGCTATAGGTCCCTACCAGTTTGAAATTTAGCAGCAGCTGTTAAATATGGCAAAAGTTTTTTTTTTCTCTTCTTCGTCTTTCCCCTTCCCCAAAATCTCAAGCTTTTCCAACTCTGTATGAAAGAAAATGGGATAAACAGATGTCTGGCTTACATACAGGAAAGTAGGACACACTTGGAATGATAAGTCTCCTAAACTCTATAGAATAATGCCAAATTTATTTGGAGGGGGGCATTACTACCCACAGAGATGCCAACCAGCAGTATGTCTGTGATGGCACCATCTGGAAATACATTGCAGAGCATGCTATTAGTGATACAGAGTAAGCAGAGTCACAGTACCCAGCCTCTGGGCTGCCAGTGCTTTCTCCAGTTTGCTGCTTCATGTTTTCATAGTAATGTAATCCCTGCCTCCCTCTTTCTTCCTCCACAATCAGTCTTTTCACTTCCCCAACACACAGAAATGAGCTCCTTGTGTACAGAGAAGTCAAACAAGGGAAAAGAAGAAAAAAAAACTCCAAGTGGAAGTACAGTAGAATGGATCTCACCAGGAATTTCCATAGGTTGCAATAAAACATGGTATGTGATGGCTGCAAAGAATTATATCGGCCTATAGTGTGGTTTGGGTTTAGAAGTCACAGCAGCATCCTGTAATCATTTACAGCTATAGGAATGTACCGGTGAAATAGGATAGATTTATCTGTCCATAGCTGTGATATGTAGACAATGGGTGTTCCTAATGAGGAACATCTGCTTTTGTGTTTTCCAAGAAAACATTATTCCACTATGAATATGATACCTTCATCCTTTTCAGAAATACCACAAAGCAAATACAGTTGTCTTGTCTTTTTCTCCATATATATATATAATATTTTGTAGCTATTTATTTGTTTCTTACCTATTCTTATGTATTTATTTACTATTTTATTGTTTATTTTTATTTATATTTATTTATTTGCTATTTTATTGTTTATTTTTATTTATAATTAATTATTTACTATTGTATTGTTTATTTTTATACATATTTATTTATTTGCCATTTTTGGCCACTTATACCCCCCCCCCCTTCTTTTAGTACTATATTAAAATATAGGGAAGATCTAACCAAGTTGCTTTTATACATTAATTTCATGTTGATCTTGGAA
>NC_091461.1:26816896-26821896 GCF_027789765.1 Dendropsophus ebraccatus
TAGTATACAAAAGGATAGATAGATAGATAGATAGATAGATAGATAGATAGATAGATAGATAGATAGATAGATAGATAGATAGATAGACTGAGATAAATGGGTTACAAGGAGATGGATGATAGATAGATAGATAGATAGATAGATAGATAGATAGATAGATAGATAGATAGATAGATAGATGATAGGAGATAGATAGATAGATAGATAGATAGATAGATAGATGAGAGAGAGAGATAGAGAGAGATAGATAGATAGATAGATAGATAGATAGATAGATGATAGACAGATAGATAGATAGATAGATAGATAGATAGATAGATAGATAGATAGATTATAGATAGATAGATAGATAGATAGATAGGAGATGGATAGATAGATAGGAGATAGATAGATAGATAGATAGATAGATGATAGACAGATAGATAGATAGATAGATAGATAGATAGATAGATAGATAGATAGATTATAGATAGATGATAGATAGATAGATAGATAGATAGATAGATAGATAGATAGATTATAGATAGATGATAGATAGATAGATAGATAGATAGATAGATAGATAGATAGATAGGAGATAGATAGATAGGAGATAGATAGATAGATAGATAGATAGATAGATAGATGATAGACAGATAGATAGATAGATAGATAGATAGATAGATAGATAGATAGATGCAGTCACCTATATACTAGCTTTGCACTCTTCTTTCCATATGAGCACTCTCCCTTCCATACAATTGCAGTTCAGATTTAGATTTTATTTAAAGCCATTTTATGATGTGTTTTGCAGATTTCTAGCATTGTATATACTAAAAGATTTTTTTTCTTGCAATGCACAAAACAGACAACTACATTTCCTTTCTATACAAAGAAGAAAAATAATAATAATAAAAAAACCACCCCCTTAAACCCTAAGGTCCCTGCTAAGAACCGTGTGGAGTCTCCTCCAGCCCTGAGGACTGAGCCTTGCGCGCCCAATCTGCTGATCACTGGATGATATTTCGGAAGAAAGTGCTAATGGGCAATCTGGTGTTTATTTTGAAAGTGCTAACAATGATTTTTCTTTGGTAAAAAGGCAGAGTGTCTGGGAGTACGGCTGAGTGGGTTTTGAGCATAGGCTCTGACAGATGGTGCGGGGCTATAGGTGCGCAATCCGAGCTGGATGGAGAAGGATTGGGAAGCGATGGAGGATGGAGGGGGCTGCAGAACAGCTTCCTCCAGGGCTGACTCTCACATAGCCCGGCTCTCAGATCTTACTCTATTGCCAACCATGGATGAGCCAACTTCTAAGCCGGGCTTGGTGCCATAGAAGACCGGCTGAACGCTTTATCCTTCCTCCAAAAAGCCAGTGCGCCACCCTGCGCCATGCTAACCCGGGGCTGTGTATCCATAACTCGGTCACACATCATGGACATGGACCCAGCTCCTTCTCTAATCCAGCGCTAAGCATGAGAGGAGGCTTCCAGAGGGGCCCCACACAGCAGCTTCTCCAGGGCCCCCCTCTTCATCCATCTGGGTCTCATCACTTTACGCACAGCCATCACTCCTGCGCCCTGTCCTGCGCCCTGTCCTGCGCCCTGCTCTGCGCCCTGCTCTGCGCCCTGTCCTGCTATGGATCAATTGTGTCCCAGACTGGGGGACTAATCCTGAACACATGGAGGAGACCCCCTTACCTCTTATGCTTCTCACCCATCCACACCTAGGACCTGCAGACACTGACCTGGGATTACTAACTTTTTATTCCAATTTTTTTTTTTTATAAAAAATGTCATTTTGCATCATCTCTACTACACCTTGTATAGAGATTAAAACTTTTCAGCGTCCCTCCAAAATACTTGCGCCTTTCACTACCCTACCATGCGACTTTTGCTGCATTCTATAGGATATATATATATATATATATATATATATATATATATATATATATATATATATATATATATATATTTATATATATATAATTAACGCTAAGGAGGAATTCTTAAAGGGAGCGCATCCTCATCATTGTGCGTAACTAGGTGTCGGATAAAATGGCAATTTTATGCTTGGACTAATGTGTGTCTATAGATATTAGCCGAAGCTTCCTAGATCGTTAATTCCTAGGAAGCTGCAATGAGGCATCAAATTCTGCAAATCCTATCAGCAGGCATGTCTAAGGAGAATGGGGGTTGTAGTGTCTGTGTCAGCTATTAGCACCCCTAGGATATAGATTAGAATGAATGCATGTCTAGGGAGAATAGGGGTTGTAGTATCTGTGTCAGCTATTAGCACCCCTAGGATATAGATTAGAATGAATGCATGTCTAGGTAGAATAGGGGTTGTAGTGTCTGTGTCAGCCATTAGCACCCCTAGGATATAGATTAGAATGAATGCATGTCTAGGGAGAATGGGGGTTGTAGTATCTGTGTCAGCCATTAGCACCCCTAGGATATAGATTAGAATGAAGGCATGTCTAGGGAGAATGGGGGTTGTAGTATCTGTGTCAGCCATTAGCACCCCTAGGATATAGATTAGAATGAATGCATGTCTAGGGAGAATGGGGGTTGTAGTTTCTGTGTCAGCCATTAGCACCCCTAGGATATAGATTAGAATGAAGGCATGTCTAGGGAGAATGGGGGTTGTAGTATCTGTGTCAGCCATTAGCACCCCTAGGATATAGATGCAGCCGGGGTGGAGTGTTCTGCAGGAGAGGATGGGATCTGTTGCCGGCGCTGCTGGAAGTACAGGAGCTACATATGTGGAGTAGTAATAATAATAGGACAGAACAGCTTTAATAACAGCCAGTGTTTGCAAACCAGCAGCCTGCCATAGACACAACACTGATGGCTCCCTGCACATGGTTGTGGCTATAGGACTACTGCTGCTGCTGGTTGTCTCCTTCTCCTCCTAGTATTTAGAAATGATTTATTTTTGGTTATGTAGCACAAACAGGAATCCATAAACTGTCGGTTCAGCACCATTGACTCTTTGATCAGTTACTGGGCTATGAGGAGATGAAATGCCCTGGATTCCACATGCCACCAGCTAAATGCACAAGAAATAGGGGACTATAGGATTCACCCTATTGGGCTGTTGTTTTTTTGTTTTGTTTTTTCCCCTCTAATTTTTGCACTAAAACTTATTCATCAGCTTCATCCTCCTCTTCATTAGTCAACAGTGATTTCCGCAAACATTTAGCTGTTTATATACAAAAGGGGAAAGAAAAGGGACATTGTCAAGTGGAGAGGGCTCCAGAATGAATGGAGTCCTGTGTGGAGAGCATTGATAGCAGTGCTCAAGGGTCCAGGGTCCCCCTGCCTGCTGCCTGTCACTTCATCTCCCTCCTTAGGAGAAGACTCAAGTGGCATCAATGACAAATCCGAAGTCAACTGGGCTAAAGAGACAACAGAAAGGACAAGTTCTTATGGCTGAATAGCCTAAATATTTAGCTGGATGGACTGTAAATAGGGGAAGGGGAGGGACTGATCCTATAGTGCTCCAGTATATGTATTTTATTAAAATGTGTGTGTGTGTGTGTGTGTGTGTGTATATATATATATATATATATATATATATATATATATATTGATAGATAGATAGATAGATAGATAGATAGATAGATAGATGCAATGGACTGTGAATAGGAGAAGAGGATGCACTGATCCTATAGTGCTCCATTATATGTATTTTATTAACATATATATATATATATATATATATATATATATATATATATATACAGAGATAGGTAGGTAGGGCGATAGATAGATAGATAGATAGATAGATAGATAGATAGATAGATAGATAGATAGATAGATAGATAGATAGATAGATAGTAGTGCAATGGACTGTGAAGAGGGGAAGGACACTGATCCTATAGTGCTCAATTATATTTATTTTATAAATATAATATAGTGGTAGATAGATAGATAGATAGATAGATAGATAGATAGGAGATAGATAGATAGATAGATAGATAGATAGATAGATAGATAGATAGATAGGAGATAGATAGATAGATATATGTAGATATATGTATATACAAGTTTTCTAGATAGATAGATAGATAGATAGTGCATTGGACTATTGACTGCAATTCCACTGTCTTGTCGTCCCCCCCCCCCTACCCCCTTATAATTGCTGTGGATTTTATTGATAACCTCTAGTTCCTATCAGGGAAGTTGTACACGACAGGTTAAATTATTTAATAAGCACCTCGGTGTAATTATGTTATTTACAAGCTGTGACAGGGACTGGGTGATGGAGGCAGCAAATGGACGGGTGCTGGTGACCCCTGGAGCTTGGAGCTTGAATTATGGAGATGGGGGGCTAAGAGGTGAATAGAGAGCAGATAGGAACAAGCTGCCTCTTCACCTTGCTACATATATAATAATAACATGGGGATCCATTCCATGCGCTTCTGTCTCTCTACAAGATATATATATATATATATATATATATATATATATATATATATATATATATATATATATGGACTATGAACTGTCAGGGTGATCATAGTAGCTGCAGAGTCCTAAGCCTATATCATAATGGTATACAGGGATATATACAAACTTTACACAGGTTACAATACAAAAGCAAAATATTCTCACCTGTTTGGTCATTGAATCTATTAGCCGTACATATAAATCTTGTTCCGTCCTAACACCTGAATAGTGGGGGAAATAAAAGTCCTCCATTAATATATGTATATAATAACTAGGTATAGAATGCTAATTATTATGATACCTATATAATACATGAAATTCACCAGTTATTATAAATATTATTATTAATAGAGGGATATATTAGGCGTATATCCTATATGTATCCAAAGTGTAAACTATATATATATATATATATATATATATATATATATATATACATATTTAAATATATATATAATATTTTTTCTTTATTATTGTTGTATTCAATCTGTTATCCCTAAATATGACACTGTATTCTGTCATCGCCTTCTTCCTGCTTTAGCTTCTACAGATGTTGCAGAAAGTTCAGGC